>NC_068433.1:25054014-25060356 GCF_023373465.1 Oncorhynchus keta | reverse complement strand
CATTTAAAGTCATTTAGCAGACGCTCTATCCAGAGCGACTTACAAATTGGTGCATTCACCTTATGACATCCAGTGGAACAGCCAATTTACAATAGTGCATCTAAATCTTTTAAGGGGGGTGAGAAGGATTACTTTATCCTATCCTAGGTATTCCTTAAAGAGGTGGGGTTTCAGGTGTCTCCGGAAGTGTGGTGATTGACTCCGCTGTCCTGGCGTCGGGAGGGAGTTTGTTCCACCATTGGGGGCCAGAGCAGCGAACAGTTTTGACTGGGCTGAGCGGGAACTGTACTTCCTCAGTGGTAGGGAGGCGAGCAGGCCAGGAGGTGGATGAACGCAGCCTTTGTTTGGGTGTAGGGCCTGATTAGAGCCTGGAGGTACTGAGGTGCCGTTCCCTCACAGCTCCGTAGGCAAGCACCATGGTCTTGTAGCGGATGCGAGCTTCAACTGGAAGCCAGTGGAGAGAGCGGAGGAGCGGGGTGACGTGAGAGAACTTGGGAAGGCTGAACACCAGACGGGCTGCGGCGTTTCTGGATGAGTTGTAGGGGTTTAATGGCACAGGCAGGGAGCCCAGCCAACAGCGAGTTGCAGTAATCCAGACGGGAGATGACAAGTGCCTGGATTAGACCTGCGCCGCTTCCTGTGTGAGGCAGGGTCGCACGGCGGGATGTTGTAGAGCATGAACCTACAGGAACGGGCCACCGCCTTGATGTTAGTTGAGAATGACAGGGTGTTGTCCAGGATCACGCCAAGGTTCTTAGCGCTGGGAGGAGGACACAATGGAGTTGTCAACCGTGATGGCGAGATCATGGAACGGGCAGTCCTTCCTGGGAGGAAGAGCAGCTCCGCCTTGCCGAGGTTCAGCTTGAGGTGGTGATCCGTCATCCACACTGATATGTCTGCCAGACATGCAGAGATGCGATTCGCCACCTGGTCATCAGAATGGGGAAAGGAGAAGATTTAATTGTGTGTCGTCTGCATTAGCAACGATAGGAGAGACCATGTGAGGTTATGACAAAGCCAAGTGACTTGGTGTATAGCGAGAATAGGAGAGGGCCTAGAACAGAGCCCTGGGGGACACCAGTGGTGAGAGCGCGTGGTGAGGAGACAGATTCTCGCCACGCCACCTGGTAGGAGCGACCTGTCAGGTAGGACGCAATCCAAGCGTGGGCCGCGCCGGAGATGCCCAGCTCGGAGAGGGTGGAGAGGAGGATCTGATGGTTCACAGTATCGAAGGCAGCCGATAGGTCTAGGAAGGATGAGAGCAGAGGAGAGAGAGTTAGCTTTAGCAGTGCGGAGCGCCTCCGTGATACAGAGAAGAGCAGTCTCAGTTGAATGACTAGTCTTGAAACCTGACTGATTTGGATCTAGAAGGTCATTCTGAGAGAGATAGCGGGAGAGCTGGCCAAGGACGGCACGCTCAAGAGTTTTGGAGAGAAAAGAAAGAAGGGATACTGGTCTGTAGTTGTTGACATCGGAGGGATCGAGTGGTAGGTTTTTTCAGAAGGGGTGCAACTCTCGCTCTCCTTGAAGACGGAAGGGACGTAGCCAGCGGTCAGGGATGAGTTGATGAGCGAGGTGAGGTAAGGGAGAAGGTCTCCGGAAATGGTCTGGAAAAGAGAGGAGGGGATAGGGTCAAGCGGGCAGGTTGTTGGGCGGCCGGTCGTCACAAGACGTGAGATTTCATCTGGAGAGAGAGGGAGAAAGAGGTCATGAGCACAGGGTAGGGCAGTGTGAGCATCAAAGTAAGTGCCTTATTACATTGTAATAGTTTCTGTTTGTTGTGTTATGTCGTTTATACTGTAGCATAATATATATATGTGTATATATATATTTGTAATTATTCGCCTACCTCCTCATGCCTTTTGCACACAATGTATACAGACTCTTTTTTTTCTACTGTGTTATTGACTTGTTTATTGTTTACTCCATGTGTAACTCTGTGTTGTTGTCTGTTCACACTGCTATGCTTTATCTTGGCCAGGTCACAGTTGTAAATGAGAACCTGTTCTCAACTAGCCTACCTGGTTAAATAAAGGTGACATTTTTTATTTATTTTTATTCCTTATAACCGTGGACACGCGAGGTAACATTACTTATTTCATAACCTTTATGGTGTTATATTCAATGGTGCTTATGTTGCTAGCAACATTCTTCTATTAGCTCTGTGAAACAACACTAATTGTGCCAGAGAAGTATTAGCTTGTGTTGTATTTTGAAGCTACACTGGCCTTACGACTCTCAAGTGGTGCAGCGGTCTAAGGTAGAGCATCTCAGTGCTCGAGGCGTCACTACAGACACGCTGGTTCAAATCCAGGCTGTTTTTATATCAAAGTAAGTGCCTTATTATGTTAATATATTCTGTATGTGATTTGCATGTGAACCGGAGTGCCAAGTCTTGGACAAAAAGGCTTCTCAACAGTTGCTACCTCCAAGCAATAAGACTCCTGAACAGGTCATCAAATGGCTTCATGGACGATTTGCATTGTGTGTCACCCCAACCCATCTTTTAACGCTGCTGCTGCTGCTCTCTGTTCATCATATATGCATAGTCACTTTAACCATATCATTCATGTACTTACTACCTCAATTGGGCCGACCAACCAGTGCTCCCGCGCATTGGCTAACCGGGCTATCTGCATTGTGTCCAACCCACCACCCACCGACCCCTCTTTTACGCTACTGCTACTCTCTGTTCATGATATATGCATAGTCACTTTAACCATAGCTACATGTACATGCTACCTCAATCAGCCTGACTAACCGGTGTCTGTATGCAGCCTCGCTACTTTTATAGCATCGCTAATGTATATAGCCTGTGTTTCATTTACATTTACATTTAAGTCATTTAGCAGACGCTCTTATCCAGAGCGACTTACAAATTGGTGCATTCACCTTATGACATCCAGTGGAACAGCCACTTTACAATAGTGCATCTAAATCTTTTAAGGGGGGTGAGAAGGATTACTTCATCCTATCCTAGGTATTCCTTAAAGAGGTGGGGTTTCAGGTGTGTCTCCGGAAGGTGGTGATTGACTCCGCTGTCCTGGCGTGAGGGAGTGTGTTCCACCATTGGGGAGCCAGAGCAGCGAACAGTTTTGACTGGGCTGAGCGGGAACTGTGCCTCTCCTCAGTGGTAGGGAGGCGAGCAGGCCAAAGGTGGCCAGGGAACGCAGTGCCCTTGTTTGGGTGTAGGGCCTGATCAGAGCCTGATGTAGGCTTTGTACACAATCACCCAACCTTAACACACACACACACACACACACACACACACACACACACACACACACACACACACACACACACACACACACACACACACACACACACACACACACACACACACACACACACACACACACACACACACACACACACACACACACACACACACAGATGTT
This sequence comes from Oncorhynchus keta, assembly GCF_023373465.1. Classification (NCBI taxonomy): domain Eukaryota; kingdom Metazoa; phylum Chordata; class Actinopteri; order Salmoniformes; family Salmonidae; genus Oncorhynchus; species Oncorhynchus keta. Next base: position 25,056,958 of record NC_068433.1, on the reverse strand, counting down.
CAAATGTTCATAGATGACCAGCAGGGTCAAATAATAATAATCACAGTGGTTGTAGAGGGTGCAACAGGTCAGCACTCAGAGTAAAATGTCAGTTGGTTTTTCATAGCCGGTCATTCAGAGTATCACTGTTGAAAACAGCAGGTTTGGGACAGGTAGCACGTCCTGTTACCAACTGCTTAACTAGTTGTTGCTCAATCCTGGGTGCAATGATCACGTTCCCGCACTGACTGACTGTGTGGAGGCGCATTGATTTAACGTTACATTAGCCTACATGCTACACAAGCAAAGTTATAAATTCTATAGCTGTCGACTATTTTTAGCCACGACTTACCGTTCTTGTGCAGCTTCAAATGTTGGACAAAGTTGGAAATTGCTTGAGCCTTCTGCCTGTAATTATCTTCCGCATGTTTCGCAAGTTGCAATCCGTTTTTTGTTGAAACAGCGGTCGCTTCTCTTTAAATCCACATTTTTTTTGGGGGGTGTATCGTCTTTCCGGCGATACATCTGAATTCATCCGCTGACGTTCCTCTGCACTGCCACGCACAACATTTTCTCAAATGGCAATAATTTTTATTGGCTGCTGTCCGATTCAAACTGTAATCCGTTAAATGAAGTTGATAACAACAAGACGGTGACAATCCCGTGACTTTTGTTGTAGTTTAAAGATAATCGTATATTGTTCCTGTTTGATCTGGAGAAGAAGATGTACGTTTTTTCCTTGGGAGATTTTCATTGATTATGTTGGAGTGTTTGTGTTGACCAAATGCCCTCAATAGAGAACTGTGTTCAATCAAGAAAACCTATTCCTGACTTCGTTTATTCCACCTTTCCGCTTTAGAGTGACGCCCAATTACTTGGTACGCTCACATTACACGGTAAACACAGTGGTATTTGTACTTGTGTGCTGAGGAGGGGTTATCAGATCCATCCCCACTTATCTTTTCCTGTCATTTCATCCTGTTTTGCTAAGTGTGAGGGAGGAGTGGACTTTAATGATGTAAAATAGGACCCACACACTCAGATACTTGTTCAATCGTACTTATATGAACAATTACACAGTAATCAGATCATTGTAATATAGCTTGCAACAATTGATGTCAGAATATGTGTGTTTCACATTCCTCTGTTCATCAACAAGAGAGTGGGGGACTCTGGCTGGCTTAGAGGAGCTGTGTAGCTGCTGGCGGGCTTAGAGACGGGACATTTCAAATCACTGGAGTGGAAGTAAAGAGGAAAGGATATTTCATAAGTCAACTTAAAAAGTTGTATATTCACCTGGATCCCAGTTTGTGGGGAGACTAAAGATGAACACCAAAAACTTCAGTTTAACTTTTTATGGCTGCAGGGGCATTATTGAGTAGATTGGATGAAAAGGTGCCCATTGTAAATGGCCAGCACCTCAGTCTCAGTTGCTAATATATGCATATTAGTATTAGTATTGGAGAGAAAACACTCAAGTTTCCAAAACTGTCAAAATATTGTCTGTGTGTATAACAGAACCGATATTGCAGGCGAAACCCTGAGGAAAATCAAAACTGGAAGTGGCTTCTATTTTGAAGACTCCATGTTCCATAGCCTCCTTTGCTCCATTTAAAGGGATATCAACCAGATTCCCTTTCCTATCGCTTCCTCAAGGTGTCAACAGTCTTCAGACAGTTTCAGGCTTTTATTTTGAAAATGAGCCAGAACGATAACATCGCGTCAAGTGGTCACATGGGTTTTGCTCGCGCAACAGAGGTTGGATAGGCTTTTCCCTCTCTTACTGTGAAAGACATTTGCGGTTGATATATTATCGATTATATATTTGAAAAACAACCTGAGGATTGATTATAAAAACATTTGACATGTTTCTGTGGACATTATGGAAACTATTTTGAATTTGTCTACTTTGTCGTGACCGCTCTTTCCTGTGGATTTCTGAACATAACGCGACAAACAAACTGAGGTATTTTGGATCTAAAAATAATCTTTATGGAACAAAAGGAACATTTGTTGTGTAACTGGGAGTCTCGTGAGTGAAAACATCTGAAGATCATCAAAGGTAAACAATTAATTTGATTGCTTTTCTGATTTACGTGACCGAGCTACCTGATGGTAAGTGTACTTAATGCTTTATCGTGCGATCGATAAACTTACACAAACGCTTGGATTGCTTTCGCTGTAAAGCATAATTTCAAAATCTGACACGACAGGTGTATTAACAAAAGGCTAAGCTGTGTTTTCCTATATTGCACTTGTGATTTCATTAATATAAATATTTATAGTAATATTTGTTGTATGTAGCGCTATGCTATTCAGCGGTTGTTGATGACACATCACGATATCGGGATTGCAGCAATAACAAGTTAACAGTCAGAGAGCTGACACTGCAAGACTCTGGGGATTTTCTACTTTCAGGTGAAGGGGACAAAGGTCAGATTGGCAGTAAGACCATCACTCTGAAGGTCCATGGCAGGCTGTTATCACCATTTTTGCATCCTATTTTAATATCATTCTTATTTATATCCATAACCATGGCTGATGATCTTTAAACTATAACACAGGTTTTGTGGTTTCATACTGACCTTACTCACCACTTTAATAATGGGAATTGATGGGAAATGATGTAAATATATCACTAGCCACTTTAAACAATGCTACCTTATATAATGTTACTTCACTCCTACATTATTCATCTCATATGCATACGTATATACTGTACTCTATATCATCGACTGCATCCTTATGTAATACATGTATCACTAGCCACTTTAACTATGCCACCTTTGTTTACATACTCATCTCATATGTATATACTGTACTCGATACCATCTACTGTATCTTGCCTATGCTGCTCTGTACCATCACTCATTCATATATCCTTATGTACATATTCTTTATCCCCTTACACTGTGTATAAGACAGTAGTTTTGGAATTGTTAGTTAGATTACTTGTTGGTTATTA
>NC_068433.1:25046713-25053914 GCF_023373465.1 Oncorhynchus keta | reverse complement strand
TGCCTTATTACATTGTAATAGTTTCTGCTTGTTGTGTTATGTCGTTTATACTGTAGCATAATATATATATATATATATATATATTTGTAATTATTCGCCTACCTCCTCATGCCTTTTGCACACAATGTATACAGGCTCTTTTTTTTCTACTGTGTTATTGACTTGTTTATTGTTTACTCCATGTGTAACTCTGTGTTGTTGTCTGTTCATACTGCTATGCTTTATCTTGGCCAGGTCACAGTTGTAAATGAGAACCTGTTCTCAACTAGCCTACCTGGTTAAATAAAGGTGACATTTTTTATTTATTTTTATTTATTTTTATTTTTTTATTTTTATTAGCTTGTGTTGTATTTTGAAGCTACACTGGCCTTACGACTCTCAAGTGGTGCAGCGGTCTAAGGTAGAGCATCTCAGTGCTCGAGGCGTCACTACAGACACGCTGGTTCAAATCCAGGCTGTTTTTATATCAAAGTAAGTGCCTTATTATGTTAATATATTCTGTATGTGATTTGCATGTGAACCGGAGTGCCAAGTCTTGGACAAAAAGGCTTTCAACAGTTGCTACCTCCAAGCAATAAGACTCCTGAACAGGTCATCAAATGGCTTCATGGACGATTTGCATTGTGTGTCCCCCAACCCATCTTTTAACGCTGCTGCTGCTGCTCTCTGCTCATCATATATGCATAGTCACTTTAACTATACATTCATGTACATACTACCTCAATTGGGCCGACCAACCAGTGCTCCCGCGCATTGGCTAACCGGGCTATCTGCATTGTGTCCAACCCACCACCCACCGACCCCTCTTTTACGCTACTGCTACTCTCTGTTCATGATATATGCATAGTCACTTTAACCATAGCTACATGTACATGCTACACTCAATCAGCCTGACTAACCGGTGTCTGTATGCAGCCTCGCTACTTTTATAGCACGCTAATGTATATAGCCTGTGTTTCATTTACATTTACATTTAAGTCATTTAGCAGACGCTCTTATCCAGAGCGACTTTACAAATTGGTGCATTCACCTTATGACATCCAGTGGAACAGCCACTTTACAATAGTGCATCTAAATCTTTTAAGGGGGGTGAGAAGGATTACTTCATCCTATCCTAGGTATTCCTTAAAGAGGTGGGGTTTCAGGTGTCTCCGGAAGGTGGTGATTGACTCCGCTGTCCTGGCCGTGAGGAGTGTGTTCCACCATTGGGGAGCCAGAGCAGCGAACAGTTTTGACTGGGCTGAGCGGGAACTGTACTTCCTCAGTGGTAGGGAGGCGAGCAGGCCAAAGGTGGATGAACGCAGTGCCCTTGTTTGGGTGTAGGGCCTGATCAGAGCCTGATGTAGGCTTGTACACAATCACCCAACCTTAACACACACACACACACACACACACACACACACACACACACACACACACACACACACACACACACACACACACACACACACACACACACACACACACACACACACACACACACACACACACACACACACACACACACACACACAGATGTTCAAATGTTCATAGATGACCAGCAGGGTCAAATAATAATAATCACAGTGGTTGTAGAGGGTGCAACAGGTCAGCACCTCAGGAGTAAATGTCAGCTGGTTTTTCATAGCCGGTCATTCAGAGTATCACTGTTGAAAACAGCAGGTTTGGGACAGGTAGCACGTCCTGTTACCAACTGCTTAACTAGTTGTTGCTCAATCCTGGGTAATGATCACGTTCCCGCACTGACTGACTGTGTGGAGGCGCATTGATTTAACGTTACATTAGCCTACATGCTACACAAGCAAAGTTATAAATTATAGCTGTCGACTATTTTTAGCCACGACTTACCGTTTGTGCAGCTTCAAATGTTGGACAAAGTTGGAAATTGTTGAGCCTTCGTCTGTAATTATCTTCCCGCATGTTTCGCAAGTTGCAATCCGTTTTTGTTGAAACAGCGTCGTCTTTAAATCCACATTTTTTGGGGGGTGTATCGTCTTTCCAAGGGATACATCTGAATTCATCCGCTGACGTTCTCTGCACTGCCACGCACAACATTTTCTCAAATGGCACAATTTTATTGGCTGCTGTCCGATTCAAACTGTAATCCGTTAAATGAAGTTGATAATAACAAGACGGTGACAATCCCGTGACTTTGTTGTAGTTTAAAGATAATCGTATATTGTTCCTGTTTGATCTGGAGAAGAAGATGTACGTTTTTTCCTTGGGAGATTTTCATTGATTATGTTGAGTGTTTGTGTTGACCAAATGCCTCAATAGAGAACTGTGTTCAATCAAGAAAACCTATTCCTGACTCGCTTATTCCACCTTTCCGCTTTAGAGTGACGCCCAATTACTTGGTACGCTCACATTACACGGTAAACACAGTGGTATTTGTACTTGTGTGCTGAGGAGGGGTTATCAGATCCATCCCCACTTATCTTTTCCTGTCATTTCATCCTGTTTTGCTAAGTGTGAGGGAGGAGTGGACTTTAATGATGTAAAATAGACCTACACACTCAGATACTTGTTCAATCGTACTTATATGAACAATTACACAGTAATCAGATCATTGTAATATAGCTTGCAACAATTGATGTCAGAATATGTGTTTCACATTCCTCTGTTCATCAACAAGAGAGTGGGGGACTCTGGCTGGCTTAGAGGAGCTGTGTAGCTGCTGGCGGGCTTAGAGACGGGACATTTCAAATCACTGGAGTGGAAGTAAAGAGGAAAGGATATTTCATAAGTCAACTTAAAAAGTTGTATATTCACCTGATCCCAGTTTGTGGGGAGACTAAAGATGAACACCAAAACTTCAGTTTAACTTTTTATGGCTGCAGGGCATTATTGAGTAGATTGATGAAAAGGTGCCCATTGTAAATGGCCAGCACCTCAGTCTCAGTTGCTAATATATGCATATTAGTATTAGTATTGGAGAGAAAACACTCAAGTTTCCAAACTGTCAAAATATTGTCTGTGTGTATAACAGAACCGATATTGCAGGCGAAAAACCCTGAGGAAAATCAAAACTGGAAGTGGCTTCTATTTTGAAGACTCCATGTTCCATAGCCTCCCTTGCTCCATTTAAAGGGATATCAACCAGATTCCCTTTCCTATCGCTTCTCAAGGTGTCAACAGTCTTCAGACAGTTTCAGGCTTTTATTTTGAAAATGAGCCAGAACGATAACATCGCGTCAAGTGGTCACATGGGGTTTTGCTCGCGCAACAGAGGTTGGATAGGCTTTTCCTCTCTTACTGTGAAAGACATTTATGTTGATATATTATCGATTATATATTTGAAAACAACCTGAGGATTGATTATAAAAACATTTGACATGTTTCTGTGGACATTATGGAAACTATTTTGAATTTGTCTACTTTGTCGTGACCGCTCTTTCCTGTGGATTTCTGAACATAACGCGACAAACAAACTGAGGTATTTTGGATCTAAAATAATCTTTATGGAACAAAAGGAACATTTGTTGTGTAACTGGGAGTCTCGTGAGTGAAAATATCTGAAGATCATCAAAGGTAAACAATTAATTTGATTGCTTTTCTGATTTACGTGACCGAGCTACCTGATGGTAAGTGTACTTAATGCTTTATCGTGCGATCGATAAACTTACACAAACGCTTGATTGCTTTCGCTGTAAAGCATAATTTCAAAATCTGACACGATCCACAGGTGTATTAACAAAAGGCTAAGCTGTGTTTTCCTATATTGCACTTGTGATTTCATTAATATAAATATTTATAGTAATATTTGTTGTATGTAGCGCTATGCTATTCAGCGGTTGTTGATGACATCACGATATCGGGATTGCAGCATAACAAGTTAACAGTCAGAGAGCTGACACTGCAAGACTCTGGGGATTTTCTACTTTCAGGTGAAGGGGACAAAGGTCAGATTGGCAGTAAGACCATCACTCTGAAGGTCCATGGCAGGCTGTTATCACCATTTTTGCATCCTATTTTAATATCATTCTTATTTATATCCATAACCATGGCTGATGATCTTTAAACTATAACACAGGTTTTGTGGTTTCATACTGACCTTACTCACCAAGCGTTGTTAAATATCCATCACATTTTCAGGTCGTCTTTCTCCTGGTGGTATGGCTACGGTAGTGTTCATTTAGAAGACTGATTATGAGTCTTTATCTCTCTCCTGGTTGGCCAGAGCCTATATCCACAGTGGCTATCCAGACAGACATCAAGCTATTGGCCAACCACTCCTGCACGGTACGGCTGGTGTGCAATGTGTCCTGCTAACCCAACCTTACCTACACCTGGGAGAGAGACATGGAGATGGCTTATTCCAAGATGATGTAGCAGTCAGACGTGTGTTTGTCTTGTCCCGTGTTAAAACCTCTTTGGGCTAGGGGGCAGTATTTTCACGTCCAGATGACAAGCGTGCCCAAAAGTAAACTGCCTGCTACTCAGGCCCAAAAGCGAGGATATGCATATTTTATTTGTAGATTTGGATAGAAAACACTCTGAAATTTCAAAAACTGACTGTTTGAACAATGTCTGTGAGTATAATAGAATTGATTTGGCAGGCAAAACCCTGAGCACAATCCATCCAGGGAAAACCATTTTTGAGCTCAATCTGTTTTCCATTAGGTTTCTATGGCAATCCCTTTTTAATACAGCACAGTATTTCCCGTCTTAAATTTGATAGATTATTTATGTTTTAGGATACATACATTTGGATCAGGAACGTTGTTTGAAATGTTTGGACTAAGTTTACAGGTAAATTATTAGATACTTTGTAGGCATGTTGGGCGAGTTGGATCCGGTGTATTTCTGAATCAAACTCACCAAATAAATGGACATTTTGCGGATATAATGAAGGACCATTTGTGATGTTTCTGGGACATTTTGGAGTGCCAACAGAAGAAGATCTTCAAATTTAAGGCATGAATTATATCGTTATTTCTGACTCTTGTGTAGCACCTGCCTGGTTGAAATCTGATTTTCATGTGTTGGTATGCTGGGCGCTGTCCTCAGATTATCGCATGGTCTGCTTTTGCCGAAAAGCCTTTTTGAAATCTAACACTGCAGCTGGATTAACAAGAAATTGATCTTTTAACTGATTTATAACACTTCTATGTTTTGTGAATTCTTATTTTGAGTATTTCTGTTTATGAATTTGTCGCGCTGCAATTTCACTGGGTGTCGTCAAATCAATCCCGCCAAAGGGATTGGCGCGCGAAGGGATCCATAAGAAATTAATAGTCTGTAAATAGTCAGTTTTTTTCATGTATATTTTAATCTCACTTTCCATCTACGAATGAAATATACTTTCCTACAACCCACCTCACCCAATGTGGTACGGATCTGCTATTTTTTATACCTTTATCACTGGAACCTCCATCAGCAGCGAGCCAGCAAACTAGCTACTAGTCTTTGTTAGCCACTGCTAGCAGTCTTCACCTTTAGATCGGACACCAGCCAGCTTTAGCTCGGACAATTACCTGCCAGTCTGCAAAGCGCGCTATCAACCAAGAACATATTGGATTATATTTTCTCCACCACATCACCAGATTCCGGCCGCAAGCTCTGGACCATTACACTGGATCATCAAAGCTAGCTAGCAACAACTGAGTGGCCATTGTTGGCTAACGTCTCTGTCCTGAAGTAAACACCAATTAGCCTTGAGCTAGCCTCGAGCTAGGCCAATCTCCCGGCCAGCCGATGGATTATACCAGCTAATTCTTGGGCTACAAAACCTCTTTTGCCAATTTGACCCTTTATTGTTGACACGGAGCCCCACCAATCCATCACGACTGGTCTGCCGAGGTAATGTGTCTGCCGATGTGGTTTCAACAGGCTTTCCCATTGCCATGTCGCAAAAGACCCATCTGCTATCCCCGGCCACTAGCTTTCTGAACGCCGTGTCTCCCGCTCACCTAGCATAATAGCGACTACCGAACGGTTCCCTGACTCACCTATTGCTGCTCATTTGACCCTATGATCACTCGGCTACACAGCTGATGCCTGCTGGACTGTTCATTAACACAGTACCTAATTTTGTTTGTCAGTCTTGAACTCAGGTCCTGTGTGTACCTAACTGACCCTCTCTGCCCATTCATTGTAATTTACCCTTTGTTATCTTAGATCTTCCGACACCTGTGATTGCTTTATGCCTCTCTCTAATGTCAATATGCCTTGTCTACTGCTATTTCCGTTAGTTCTTATTGTTTTATTTCACTCTAGATCCCCCAGTCCCGCTCAACATGACTTACAGTGGGGCAAAAAAGTATTTAGTCAGCCACCAATTGTGCTCTGTTTACGGACATATTCAATCAATCCCTATACCAGTCTGCTGTTCCCATATGCCTGGGTCTCGACCCCGCTCTGTGCAACTGGGTACTGGACTTCCTGGACGGGCCGCCCCAAGTGGTGAGGGTAGGCAACAACATCTCCTCCCGCTGATCCTCAACACTGGGGCCCCAGAAGGGTGCTCTGAGCCCTCTCCTGTACTCCCTGTTCACCCACGACTGCGTGGCCACGCACGCTCCAACTCAATCATCAAGTTTGCGGACGACACAACAGTGGTAGGCTTGATTACCAACAACGACGAGACGGCCTACAGGGAGGAGGTGAGGGCCCTCGGAGTGTGGTGTCAGGAAAATAACCTCACACTCAACGTCAACAAAACTAAGGAGATGATTGTGGACTTCAGGAAACAGCAGAGGGAACACCCCCCTATCCACATCGATGGAACAGTAGTGGAGAGGGTAGCAAGTTTTAAGTTCCTCGGCATACACATCACTAACATTGAGTGGCAGCTGCCAACACACTGACACTGACACTGACTCAACTCCAGCCACTTTAATAATGGGAATTGATGGGAAATGATGTAAATATATCACTAGCCACTTTAAACAATGCTACCTTATATAATGTTACTTACCCTACATTATTCATCTCATATGCATACGTATATACTGTACTCTATATCATCGACTGCATCCTTATGTAATACATGTATCACTAGCCACTTTAACTATGCCACTTTGTTTACATACTCATCTCATATGTATATACTGTACTCGATACCATCTACTGTATCTTGCCTATGCTGCTCTGTACCATCACTCATTCATATATCCTTATGTACATATTCTTTATCCCCTTACACTGTGTATAAGACAGTAGTTTTGGAATTGTTAGTTAGATTACTTGTTGGTTATTA
>NC_068433.1:25039942-25046613 GCF_023373465.1 Oncorhynchus keta | reverse complement strand
TCTGCACCCAAACAATTTGAACTTCTACTTTTAAAAATCCACCTCTCTAAAAACAAGTCTCTCACCGTTGCCGCCTGTAGACCACCCTCTGCCCCCAGCTGTGCTCTGGACACCATATGTGAACTGATTGCCCCCCATCTATCGTCAGAGCTCGTGCTGCTAGGCGACCTAAACTGGAACATGCTTAACACCCCAGCCATCCTACAATCTAAGCGTGATGCCCTCAATCTCACACAAATGATCAATGAACCTACCAGGCACCCTCATAGATGTCATTCTAACCAACCTGCCCTCTAAATACACCTCTGCTGTCTTCAACCAAGATCTCAGCGATCACTGCCTCATTGCCTGCATCCGTAATGGGTCAGCGGTCAAACGACTTCCACTCATCAATGTCAAACGCTCCCTGAAACACTTCAGCGAGCGGGCCTTTCTAATCGACCTGGCCGGGGTATCCTGGAAGGATATTGATCTCATCCCGTCAGTAGAGGATGCCTGGGTATTTTTTTTAAATGCCTTCCTAACCATCTTAAATAAGCATGCCCCATTCAAGAAATTTAGAACCAGGAACAGATATAGCCCTTGGTTCTCCCCAGACCTGACTGCCCTTAACCAACACAAAATGGCGTTCTGCATTAGTATCGAACAGCCCCCGTGATATGCAGCTGTTCAGGGAAGTCAGGAACCATTACACGCAGTCAGTCAGGAAAGCAAAGGCTAGCGTTTTCAAGGAGATATTTGCATCCTGTAGCTCTAACTCCAAAACGTTCTGAGACACTGAAAAGTCCATGGAGAACAAGAGCACCTCCTCCCAGCTGCCCACTGCACTGAGGCTCGGTAACACGGTCACCACTGATAAATCCATGATAATCGAAAACTTTAACAAGCATTTCTCAACGGCTGGCCATGCCTTCCTCCTGGCTACTCCAACCTCGGCCAACAGCTCCGCCCCCGCAGCTACTCGCCCAAGCCTCCCCAGCTTCTCCTTTACCCAAATCCAGATAGCAGATGTTCTGAAAGAGCTGCAAAACCTGGACCGTACAAATCAGCTGGTCTTGACAATCTGGACCCTCTATTTCTGAAACTATCTGCCGCCATTGACGCAACCCCTATTACCAGCCTGTTCAACCTCTCTTTCATATCATCTGAGATCCCCAAGGATTGAAAGCTACCGCAGTCATCCCCCTCTTCAAGGGGGAGACACCCTGGACCCAAACTGTTACAGACCTATATCCATCCTGCCTATCTAAGGTCTTCGAAAGCCTAGTCAACAAACAGATCACTGACCATCTCGAATCCCACGCTGTGCAATCTGGTTTCGAGCCAGTCCTTTGGGTGCACCTCAGCCACGCTCAAGGTACTAAAGGATATCATAACCAGCCATCGATAAAAGACAGTACTGTGCAGCCGTCTTCAACGACCTGGCCAAGGCTTTCGACTCTGTCAATCACCATATTCTTATCGGCAGACTAAGTAGCCTCGGTTTTTCTAATGACTGCCTTGCCTGGTTCACCAACTACATTTACATTTACATTTAAGTCATTTAGCAGACGCTCTTATCCAGAGCGACTTACAAATTGGTGCATTCACCTTATGACATCCAGTGGAACAGCCACTTTACAATAGTGCATCTAAATATTTTAAGGGGGGGAGGGGTGAGAAGGATTACTTTATCCTATCCTAGGTATTCCTTAAAGAGGTGGGGTTTCAGGTGTCTCCGGAAGGTGGTGATTGACTCCGCTGTCCTGGCGTCGTGAGGGAGTTTGTTCCACCATTGGGGGGCCAGAGCAGCGAACAGTTTTGACTGGGCTGAGCGGGAACTGTACTTCCTCAGTGGTAGGGAGGCGAGCAGGCCAGAGGTGGATGAACGCAGTGGCCTTGTTTGGGTGTAGGGCCTGATCAGAGCCTGGAGGTACTGAGGTGCCGTTCCCCTCACAGCTCCGTAGGCAAGCACCATGGTCTTGTAGCGGATGCGAGCTTCAACTGGAAGCCAGTGGAGAGAGCGGAGGAGCGGGGTGACGTGAGAGAACTTGGGAAGGTTGAACACCAGACGGGCTGCGGCGTTCTGGATGAGTTGTAGGGTTTTAATGGCACAGGCAGGGAGCCCAGCCAACAGCGAGTTGCAGTAATCCAGACGGGAGATGACAAGTGCCTGGATTAGGACCTGCGCCGCTTCCTGTGTGAGGCAGGGTCGTACTCTGCGGATGTTGTAGAGCATGAACCTACAGGAACGGGCCACCGCCTTGATGTTAGTTGAGAACGACAGGGTGTTGTCCAGGATCACGCCAAGGTTCTTAGCGCTCTGGGAGGAGGACACAATGGAGTTGTCAACCGTGATGGCGAGATCATGGAGCGGGCAGTCCTTCCCGGGAGGAAGAGCAGCTCCGTCTTGCCGAGGTTCAGCTTGAGGTGGTGATCCGTCATCCACACTGATATGTCTGCCAGACATGCAGAGATGCGATTCGCCACCTGGTCATCAGAAGGGGAAAGGAGAAGATTAATTGTGTGTCGTCTGCATAGCAATGATAGGAGAGACCATGTGAGGTTATGATAGAGCCAAGTGACTTGGTGTATAGCGAGAATAGGAGAGGGCCTAGAACAGAGCCCTGGGGGACACCAGTGGTGAGAGCGCGTGGTGAGGGAGACAGATTCTCGCCACGCCACCTGGTAGGAGCGACCTGTCAGGTAGGACGCAATCCAAGCGTGGGCCGCGCCGAGAGATGCCCAACTCGGAGAGGGTGGAGAGGAGGATCTGATGGTTCACAGTATCGAAGAGAGCCGATAGGTCTAGAAGGATGAGAGCAGAGGAGAGAGAGTTAGCTTTAGCAGTGCGGAGCGCCTCCGTGATACAGAGAAGAGCAGTCTCAGTTGAATGACTAGTCTTGAAACCTGACTGATTTGGATCAAGAAGGTCATTCTGAGAGAGATAGCGGGAGAGCTGGCCAAGGACGGCACGTTCAAGAGTTTTGGAGAGAAAAGAAAGAAGGGATACTGGTCTGTAGTTGTTGACATCGGAGGGATCGAGTGTAGGTTTTTTCAGAAGGGTGCAACTCTCGCTCTCTTGAAGACGGAAGGGACGTAGCCAGCGGTCAGGGATGAGTTGATGAGCGAGGTGAGGTAAGGGAGAAGGTCTCCGGAAATGGTACCAACTACTTTGCAGACAAAGTTCAGTGTGTCAAATCGGAGGGCATGTTGTCCGGTCCTCTGGCAGTCTCTATGGGGGTGCCACAGGGTTCAATTCTCTGGCCGACTCTTTTCTCTGTATATATCAATGATGTTGCTCTTGCTGCGGGCGATTCCCTGATCCACCTCTACGCAGACGACACCATTCTGTATACTTCTGGCCCTTCCACTGTGCTATCTAACCTCCAAACGAGCTTCAATGCCATACAACACTCCTTCCTTGGCCTCCAACTGCTCTTAAACGCTAGTAAAACCAAATGCATGCTTTTCAACCGTTCGCGGCCTGCACCCGCACGCCCGACTAGCATCACCACCCTGGATGGTTCCGACCTAGAATATGTGGACATCTGTAAGTACCTAGGTATCTGGCTAGACTGTAAACTCTACTTCCAGACTCAGATCAAACATCTCCAATCTAAAATCAAATCTAGAGAGTTGGCTTTCTATTCCTCCTTCACTCACGCCGCCAAACTTACCCTAGTAAAACTGACTATCCTACCGATCCTCGACTTCGGCGATGTCATCTACAAAATATCTTCCAATAGTCTACTCAGCAAACTGGATGCAGTTTATCACAGTGCCATCCGTTTTGTTACTAAAGCACCTTATACCACCCACCACTGCAACCTGTATGCTCTAGTCGGCTGACCCACTGGCTCCAGGTCATCTACAAGTCCATGCTAGGTAAAGCTCCGCCTTATCTCAGTTCACTGGTCACGATGGCAACACCACCCACCCGTAGCACGCGCTCCAGCAGGTGTCTCACTGATCATCCCTAAAGCCAACACCTCATTTGGCCGCCTTTCCTTCCAGTTCTCTGCTGCCTGTGACTGGAAAGAATTGCAAAAATCCCTGATGTTGGAGGCTTTTATCTCCCTCACCAACTTTACACACCTGCTATCTGAGCAACTAACCGATCGCTGCAGCTGTACATAGTCCATCGGTAAATAGCCAGCCCAATTTACCTACCTCATCCCCATACTGTTATTTACTTTTCTGCTCTTTTGCACACCAGTATCTCTACCTGCACATGACCTGCTGATCATTTATCACTCGTGTTAATCTGCTAAATTGTAATTATTTGCCTACCTCATGCCTTTTGCACACAATGGATAGACTTCCTTTCCTACTGTGCTGAATTGTTTGTTTACTCCATGTGTAACTCTGTTCACACTGCTATGCTTTCTTGGCCAGGTCGCCGTTGTAAATGAGAACTTGTTCTCAACTTGCCTACCTGGTTAAATAAAGGTGAAATAGAAAGACAAGTTAAGACTTGTTAATACATATATGAAGTAACTTTTTATAGAGGGTTGAGTTGAGATTAAAGATTTTTCTATTCTATAGATATGGACTTGAATGCCAGGGGGATACGAAACCTGTTGAAGAGAAATGCTTTTTTTTTTATTTGTTAAGGACTGCAACGCAGATCTTGTATTTGTTCAATAAACACATTCATGCAAGGACTATAATTATAGATATAATCAGTGGGGTAATGTAATTTTTTTGGCCCAATTTTAGCACACTTTCAAAGGGAAATTTTTGTTTACGCAAATGGACATTACCTATTAGCGGTCATCGACCACATGGACAGATTGTGTTGTGTAATGTATATGGATTTGTGGAGGACTAGAACAGTATCCATATACATTTAACTTTCATACATTCACAAGTGCAAACCACCAAATTAAAGCCTAACTTCTTGTTAATCTACCCATTGTGTCAGATTTCAAAAAGGCTTTACAGCAAAAGCACACCATTTGATTGTTAGGCCAGAGCCTAGTCAAAAATAAAATACATTTTCCAGCCAAAGAGGAGTCACAAAAAGCAGAGAGAGACAATCACTAACCTTTGATGTGCATCAGATGGCACTCATAGGGCTTCATGTTACACAATACATCACATATGTCAGAGTCAAGGCCCGCGGGCCACATCCGGCCCGCGAGAAGGTTTTTACGGCCCCTGGGATGATCTTGATTTATTATTAGAACCGGCCCGCAGACCGCCAGCAAGCCGGCAGCCCGAGATCTTTACACGCACCAATACTACATTTCCCACAATGCAACGGTGACGCACCGAGCAGTAGGCTGCTTCATTTCAATATTTATTGGCACAGCAGTTGTCAGCATCACAGTAAAATTAACTTTCAGATACCCATCAAAAATGGCAAAACGGAAGGTGGACACTGAGAACCGGGGTTTCAAACAAGGTGGGAGTCGGAGTATTTGTTCACGGAGGTAGCTGGAAAACCTGTGTGTCTTCTGTGTGGAGAAAGTGTGGCGGTACTGAAAGAGTATAATCTGAGACGACATTATGAAACGAAACACGCGGACAAAAACAAGAATATGGACATGGAACAAAGGCTACAAAAGGCAGAGGAATTAAAACGAGGCCTCAAATCTCGACAGGCTCTGTTCAAAAAGCCAAATCACAAGGCCAGGCTGCTGTCAAGGCCAGTTTTATTTTGGCAGAAGAGATCGCTAAATCAGCCCGGCCATTTCGGAGGGATTTCATCAAAAGCTCGATGCTCGGTAACCCATTTGCTGTTGACGTGGAAAGCTCACCACCAAACCTCCAAATGGAGTTGATTGACCTCCAATGCAATGATGCACTGAGGGCAAAATATGCGGCAGTGGGTGCTGCGGAGTTCGCCTCGTTTCCTCCCCGACACAATGCCCCAGCTGCGCATCCAGGCTGCTCAAACGTTGTCTATGTTTGGCAGCACATACCTGTGTGAACAACTGTTTTCTTTGATGAACTTGAACAAAACATCACACAGAAGTCGACTTACTGCTGAACACCTCCACTCAATTCTGAGGATTTCCTCAGCTCAGAGCCTTACCCTGAACATTGATGAACTTGTGGGAAAGATGGGACACCAATTGGGTATCACCCTTAACCTCAAACAAGTGAACATTACTGTGCAATCACATATTTAGAGTTTTTACTCAGTTCAAGTTTAAAAGAAGTTTAATATTTGAGTTTTCACTTCTCTCTCTGCATGTTACTTCTCCTTAAACAAAGTGTTGTTTTGATTAATAGATTTTTGCACTTTATTTTATTGTATTTCAATCCAATTATATTTTTAAAATATTTCAGTTGAGTGGATGATAGAAAATTGCTATTATTGTTTTTTTCTTTGAAGTAAATTTAGCCCACTTTGCTAAAATAGAAAATATAGGCTAACTGATGGTGCCTTTTGAATACCGGTTTCTTTCATTTAATGTTCATACAGGGATTTTTATATAAAGGAAATTTGTCTTTTGTGTCTGTTGAAATTAAAGATTACTGACAGAGCCATAAGAAAATATTGCTTTATTTATCTGATCATATTGGAATATATTTGTTAGGTTTTCAGTAGGTTCAATTAGGTTCACTAGACTATATGCGTCATTTAAAATTTTTTCAATGAACATTCGAACAGTCCGGCCCTCGGCTTGTAGCTAAATTTTTTATTTGGCCCTCCGTCCATTTGACTTTGACACCCCTGC